>NW_026056312.1:0-6712 GCF_023757985.1 Alternaria ethzedia | reverse complement strand
GAGTTATAGATATTAACTCTACTCTATAAGCTATAAAAAAGGCTAGATAGTACTAGAGTATAAGAGGTCTGTATAATTTCTAATATAGTTTCTCTCTCTTAGCGTCTTTAGATTCTACTAGAATAGTTAATCTATAGATTAT
Organism: Alternaria ethzedia; assembly: GCF_023757985.1. Classification (NCBI taxonomy): domain Eukaryota; kingdom Fungi; phylum Ascomycota; class Dothideomycetes; order Pleosporales; family Pleosporaceae; genus Alternaria; species Alternaria ethzedia. The sequence continues at coordinate 6,570 of NW_026056312.1, read as the reverse complement.
TAATAACTACGCGTTTACCTAAGCGTATAACTACTAGAAATTTCTTATTACTAAACTTCTCTAGCTTAAAAACAAGGTGTTATATAAGATTATCTAAGAGAAGATTAATATTAAAGCTGTTAGACCTAGTCTATACGTATAGATTTAGGTATTCTTAGCTAAGAAGAACTACTAAAATATTAATTACTTTAAGAAGTATATATAGTTATATTATATAATAGTGTATATTTGTTTAGCAGCGCCTTAGGCTATACTTATAATTACTCTTATTATCTAGGCTATATAAGTAAAAAGCTCTTAAGCTCTTATATATATACTAACTAGAAATAGTATTAAGAAATAGAGCTTTAATTAGATATATACTACCTTTAGTATAGTTCTCTATATATACTCTAAGATCTATAATATCTATAATTACTTTAAACTATTAGTAGAGTAGGTCTATTTATTTCTCTACTAATACTAGGTTAAAGATAACGTAATTAAGCCTATTTAGTTACTAGAAGGTCTAAGAATAAAGATAAAGATTAGATCTAATTATACCTTTAAAGACTTTATAAACTTTATCTTAAACTAGATATTAGAAATAGATATAGAATAGAGCTATATTTAGATAGTACTTAGGTTTTAGTAAGTTTATCTTATAAGGTCTTATCTAACTAGAGAATAATCTTAAGTAGAGAATAATCTTAAGAACGCTTAGGTATATTAGTATTAGAGAGTAGAGTAAGCGTATAGTAGAAAGTGTAATTAGGCTAATTAGAGAATATCTAGGTACTCTAGCTATTCTATAATAAGAGTCTAATACTATATTCTAATCTATTATAAAACTATATTATATAAGACTAGCGTATTATATAAAGTTAGAGTTAGTAGATATAGTTACTAGACTTATATAGTAATTATGTAAGCATATTTATCTATCTAATAGGTTTTGTATAGAGAATACTTATATAGAATATATATATAAAATATATATACAACATATATATATAGAATATATATATAGAATACGTATATAGAATAAATATAAAGAATATAAATATAGAATTTTTATATAGAGTCTATACTAAAGGTCTATACTTAGAATCTATACCTAGTATTTATATCTAGATAATATAACTAGAGCCTATACCTAAAATATATAGATATAATCTACGTATTAGGTTTATATATTAACTTTAACTATAGAGCCTTTACTATATATTTATATAAAAAACTTTCTTCTTAAATTTATTCTATACTTATATATATCTAATGCATAGAAACTATATACATGTATTCTTAATATATTATACTATAGTCTAGTAGCTTTAGACAATTATAACTTAATCTATCTTCTTTTATTACTAATACACTATTGCTTATAACTATAATAGAATATATAAAGTACTTAAGTTTACCTAGTAGATAGTATTTGTTATACTATAGTTTAAAATAGTAGAAACTTATTTATCTACTAAAAGCTACTCTAGAAGACTAATATCTATCTACTTATTACTTTACTATACAAAAAGACTTCTAAGCATACTACTACTCTTGTATATCTTCTTAGAAATATACTTAGCATTATCTAACTATAGCTATCTAACACTAAATACTATAACTACTAAAAATTCTAAGTAAAGAGCTATTAAACTTAGAGTCTAGTGTTAATAAGATAGTAAGAATATAATATAGACGTTAGTTATACTTAGAACTATTATCTTATAGCTAATCTAGTAAATAGTAGATATATTTAGGTAATACTCTATAGCTTTACCTATTATAGTAACTATACCTTACTATAGGTACTACCTTTTTAATATTAATTAATAATATTAACGTATTATATAGTTTAAGAAAGGTAAGATAGTAAAGTTATATAGTAAGATATATATCTATACTCTTATATATATATTACACTAATAGAAATAAGTATTATACTACTTAAAATAGCGTATAACTAGCGTCTCTATAATTAAATAATAGAAAGTTATTAAGTAAATAATTACTACCTATATAGAACTATATACGCTAATACTAATTATGCACCTATTTAAAGTATAACTTACTAAGTATAGCGTACTCTAGTAAATACTAACTAATTTTCTAATTAATAATAAAATTATTTATTACCTTACTAGAATAATGCGTATCTAGATTACAGAAATAGTATTACTAATATATAATACTATCTAATATAGTAGCTAACTACACTAGAGTAATAAAGCTATATATTAAAAGTTAGACTTTTAGTAGAAGCTTCTTATATATCTACTAGAAGAGACATTAAGCGTGTGTAGTTTAGAATCTTAATAGACTTAGAGTAGTAGCTAACTAAGCGCTTTACTAATTCTTACTATAGATATTAACTCTATTTACTTATAATTACTTACTAATCTATATATTCTACTATAGCTTTACGTATATAGAGCGTACTATAAAATATTTAATATTCTAACCTACATTACTATTTACACGTAAAGATAACTATCTAGAGTCTAGTAGATTATCTAGCGTAGAGAATATATTATTATAGGTAGAAAGTTAGCTATAACTCTATAGATAGTAGTAGTGTCTAGCTTACTCTAACTCTTTCTCTTATTCTAATATATAGGCACGTATACTTAACTTAAACTAATCTATTATAAGTAGAACTAGAAATTAGTTCTACTTACTATTCTCTCTTAGAGATTATTGTATTAACTAGTAGAGTAATTAGTAAGTTTACTTTTATTACTAAGCGCTAGTTAATAAGGCAAAGTAGTAGGTTAAGTAATATAGAAACTATATAATATATAGCTCTATTAGCTATAAACTACTATAGTTACTAGATTAGATAAGAGAAAAGTTATATTATAAGTGTAAGTAGTACGTTACGTATTACGTAATAGAATAATAAAGAGTTAAAGATAGAAAATATTCTAAGGCCTACTAGCTATAGCGTAGTAAGAATATACTTATATAGAGTCTACACTCTAAATATATATCTAGAACCTATACTTAAAATCTATATATTAAATATATATAATAGCTCTATATATTAAATCTAAATATAGAGTCTATACTACAAATCTATACTCTAAAGTTATATCTAGAATATCTATATCTAATGCACGTAAAGTATATATATATTATAGTAATATTATATTAGAGTCTAGTAGCTTTAGTAAAGTCTAGTAGTTCTAGCTAATTTTAGCTAAATTTATATAAGAATTATTTATACTAAAATATTTAGTGCGCTTTCTACTACTACACTATATCTTTTTAATTTATATTTTATATAAAGTAAGTATAATACTTTATAAATTTAAAGTAGAGTTATTTACGCTAAGTATATATACGCTAGCTACTTGCGTACAAAACGCTACCTATAGATATTACTATCTTTTACTACTTATACACTATTTTAGCTAGTACGCGTTATACTACTAACTCTATACTATATTTTTATACTTTCTCTATATAATACTTTACTATAAACTCTACTATGCGTACCTCTAGTAATAGTAAGCGCTTATCTCTTTCTCTCTCTTTTACTATATCTTCTTCTTTTCTCTACTCTAAGGTATATCTTCTATCTAAATTATCTTCTTCTAAAGTTAGCTATAAGATAGAGTTTAATAAGATCTATAACCTTCTTCTACGTTTTAGTAAGAGTAAGAGCGTTAAAGAAGATATCTAGAATAAGTTTACTATCTCTCTAGTTAATTAGTCTAAACTAAAAGATAAAATCTTTATAAAAGGTAATAGAGTTAGTAATAGTACTAGAGCTTAGGTAAATAATAAGCTTTACTATAACTATAACGCTAATAAAAGTACATTTAAAGTTAAGATGCCTAGCGCTATTTATAAGAGTTATAGGTAGTTTTTCTTATAGCTAATTATAGAAAAGCTAAATATATTCTATAGAGCTTATATATTAGAGCTTCTATAAGGTCTTACCTTAGAAGAGTTTTGCAATTAGATATAGACTTCTACTAACTTTAACTTTAGCTTAGAATATTAACCTAACTATACTTTTATAAAAGTATACTAGTAGCTACCTTTATTTATAGCTAAGATTACTAATAGCTAGAGAGATATATAGAAGTTTTGTAGAATAGCTAAGAGCTATATTCTTAAATCTAGAGGTAAAGTCTAAACTATAATAGGTATTAATATTAAATATTACAATTGCGTAATGTAGTAAGCTAATAACACTTTTACTTAATAGTCTATCTATTATATATTTTACTAGAAGCTAGATAGTAAGAAGCTATTACTAGCTAATGTTAGTTTAGGTTCTATAATGTTTAAGAACGCTAACAGTGTTGTTAACGCAAATTTCTAAATTCTATTAATATTAGCTAATTTTGTAGTATCTAATAGAGTTAATCTTAGTAACCTAGACCTAGATATTACTTATTAAGAGCTATATAATGTTATAGTATAGGTAGAGAAATTACTAAAAGTAAAAGAAAACGCTAAGCTTAACTCTAAAGAGAATCTTAAGATTATTAACTCTAATAGAGAATCTAATAGATTATTAAGTTAGAAATAGAATACTAATAATACTAGCACTTTTTCTAGTAGAAAAAGTAGAATTACTAGTAAGAACGCAACGTTAGTTAGCTTATAGGTTACTTATAGTAGTAATAAGAAGAAAGGTTTATTAGTTAGAGAAGAGACTATTAAAGAGACTAGCAAAAAAGATAAGAATAAGAAGAATAATACTAAGAATAAGAAGAATAGTGTAGAAGACTAGAAAGTTAATATTAAAGATAAGAAGAATAATATTAAAGATAAAAAGAATAATATTAAAGATAAGAAGAATAATATTAAAGATAAGAAAGATAATATTAAAGATAAGAAGAATAATATTAAAGATAAGAAGAATAATAAAAAGAAGGCTTATCTATATAAGAAGTAAAGATAATACCTTATAGTTAGCTTACTATAACTCTAACTCTAAGAATTATAATATCTTTTATTTAATAAAAAGTACCTTTGCGTATATAGTAGTTATATAATTTAGAAATTATAAGTAGCTTATCTTACTCTATATTATTATAGTACTATAGATAGAATAGAAGAACTAAACTTTAGAATTATAAATATTAAAGTAAGTTAACTATAGAGAAATATAAAATACGTATCTTAGCGTTTTTGTTACTTATATAACTATATTAGTATTCTAGATTTCTATATTCTAAGCTACTCTCTAGAGCGCTGTAATTACTCTCTATAGAGTAATAGTACTAACTCTTAATATTTCTATTTATATTAAATATATAACCTTTATATAAATATAATAATATTATATATATATTACTACTCTAATAAGAGGCCTTATAGATTATATTATATACTATACTATCTTTTCTTTCTATAGGTAAGTAACTTAGATAAGCATATATAAGACTATACTATAGTAGATAAGAGCTCTATAGTATATACTATATTATTTCTAGTATTATATAGATTCTCTTTAAAAGACACTTTCTACGCTTTTCTAATTTTCTTTAGCGCTTTATTCTAATATAACTACTATTTAGCCTAATCTATAAGCGTAATATTAAGCGTCTTAACGTTAGTAAAGAATAACTTAAAATCTATTTTATTCTCTATACGCAATTCTATTAATTACTTAGATAACTACTATATATTATTAGTTACTATATATCTAATAAGAATGTATAGCGTAATAACAGATATATCTATAGTGTAAGAACTTATTTTCTAGAGTAATAATTAAGTCTATACTATTAATTTTACCTTATTAATAGTAATACTCTAACTATACTTATACCTATTGCAGTTTTATAGATAGTAGACGTTAATAATATTAGTATTCTCTCTTACTACAAAATATTACTAGTATTACTACTAAGTAGAATCTAGAGGTAGCTCTAATAACTATAGATCTACTTCTATTTTAAGAATCTTATTACTAGTCTTATCTACTTCTATATTAATATAGACTATAACTCTTAGCATTAATTAAATAGCACTAGCTAGCTAATTATCTAACTTACGCATCTCTACGTTTCTAATCTTAATCTAGCGTAGTTTACGTGTACTAGATAAACACTATAAAGGCTAAGTTAGAGAACGTGTTAGAGAGACTAATAGAGACACTAAACTACTATATAAGAGAGCTAATATAGAGTTTAATAAAAGAAGGTTACTTAACCTAGAACTACTAGTATATTTATTATTAGAATAGCTACTATTACTATCTTTACTAGAAGAAGATAGAGTTAGAAACGCAAGTGTAGGTACTAGATATTAAGTGTTATTTAGTAAAGTAATACCTACTTATTAGTTAGTTATAAGTAGTTGTATAAGAATTAGAAATATATATAATTATGCTAGCCTAAACGCAAATACTACTTATACAGCTATAGGCTTTCTACTACCTATACTAGTACTATTAAAACCTTAGCAGTCTAATTTAGTATAGAAGAACAAGTTAGTAACCTAGTATAGTAGCAAGGTAAGCTCTTTAAACTTAATAAGAGAATCTAATAGTATATTCTATTATTTTAGTTAGTAGTAGGGGGTTAGGGTTAGGGGTTAGGGTTAGGGTTAGGGTTAGGGTTAGGG
>NW_026056311.1:0-6746 GCF_023757985.1 Alternaria ethzedia | reverse complement strand
CTCTTAACGCCTTACGCTTCTTCTATTTCTTTAGTAGTTATTATAGTTCTAAATAACTTATAAAGAAGCTAATACTTCTTTACTTAATAGCTTAAATACTAAATAGATATTATACTATAGAGATTATATATTTAAAAGATAAGTTCTAAATACTTAATAGTGTTTAATAACCTCTATCTAATAGCAGAGAATACTTTCTAAATACCTTTATAGTTAGTATAGCTTAGCGTTTTACTTACTATAATACTCTATTAGGTTATTAGTTCTATTAAACTACAGTTCTGCACTAGTGTACGTTCTAAATATACTATTATAGTATTATATTAACCTAATTAGCCTAGCATTTTATTATACTTCTAATATTACTATTCTAGGTATTAGTTAAATTAACATTTTCTAGTGTTTCTAAGTAGCTATCTTGTCTACACAATTATCTTATCTAATATTACTTAGTAGTAAGAACGTAGTTAGCCTAAATACAACTACTATTATAGTTCTAGCTAACCTAAAGAAAAGAGCTAAGTCTATACTTATTATATCTATTATAGTTATTATTACTATATACGTTGTATTAATACATACTAACTACTTCTTATACTACGTAGTAGAATATATCTCTATAGACTTTGCTATTTGTATAGATATTAGAAAGTATAAAGATATATTACTATAAGAATATAAGGTAGTTAGCATAAGTAAGAAAGTATATAGACGTTAGTTTAGTAAAAAGAAGTTCTATTATAGAGAGATTTTATTATCTAAAGTATTATATAAGAGTCTAATACTAAAAAGTATAAGTAAAAGATAAGATAGTAAGTAATATAATTTCTAAAGAGCTCTTATTAAAAGACGTTCTCTCTCTAGGTAATTCTTAGGTTATTAAAAATCTAATTTATATAAGAACACCTTATGCACTAGTACACTAGAAGATAGTATTTATATTTATATTAACTACTATAGTCTTAATATATATACTATTAAGAACTAGAATACTCTACTACTTATTTATAATATACTAACTAAGCTATTAAAAGCGTAATTCTTTTCTAAGATTAATATTATTATAGCTTTTAATAAGATCTAGATTAAAGATAAGTATAAGTACTTCTTAGTATTTATTACGCTATATAGCTTATACTAATATACTATTATATCTTTTAGTATATATAATAGTTTAGGTACTTTCTAAGTATATATTAATAATATTCTATATAAATACTTAGATAAGTTCTATATAGTATATCTTAATAATATTATTATCTTTAGTAAAATAGAAGAATAATATAATAATTACTTAAAGTAAGTAGTTATCTATCTTTCTAATACTAGCTTACCTATAGACTTACTTAAATCTAAGTTTATAAAATATAAAGTTAAATTTCTAAATCTTATTATAATAGCTAATAGAATTAAAATAGATCTAGAAAAAATCTATATAATCTAGAAATAGTAACTACTATATATACTAAAAGATATATAAGTATTTCTAGAATTTATAAACTTCTATAAGCACTTTATATATAGCTTCTCTAATATTATAAAGCTACTTACTTACTTTACTTATAAAGATTCTAAGATATTTAAAATAAACTTAGAAGCTATACACTTCTTTAAGCTACTTAAGAAAGCTTTTTATAGTAATATTATTTTTACTTATTTTAATATAGACTTAAAGTATATTATTAAAATAAATACTTCTAACTATATCTACGTAGCTATACTTTTATAAATATAATAGAATAGAAGTATTTAGCTAGTAGCTTATCTTTTAAAAAAAATAATCTTTATAGAATAGAACTATAAAATCTATAATAAAAAGCCTTTTACTATTATTAAAGCTTTTAAAAAGTAGCGCCTAGAACTAGCTAAAGTTAATAATATAGTAAAAGTTCTTACTAACTATAAGAGCCTAGAATACTTTTATACTAAGCGCTACCTTAATTATTAATAAGCTTAATAAGCTAAGTTTATAGAAGAGTTTAACTTTAGAGTAAAGTACTATTCTAAAAAATAGAGTACTAAATCTAATAGTCTTATATAGTATATAGAAGATTTTCTAAAATATATAACTAATAATAGAATATAATATTAATATTAGACTATTCTTAGAGAATACTAATAGAATAGTAGTAGCTACTAGACTATTTACTTAGCTAGACTCTACTTATAAGAAGCTATATATAACTTAGTATTTTTTATTACTATTTTTTATAAAGCTAGAGAAAGTAATCTAGATACTAGTAGCTTTATAATTAGACTTACGTAACTATTACTTTATAAAGAACCTAACTTATATAATAAGATTCTAGATATAGCTAAAATACCTACTTAGACTATTATTAATTACCTTTACTTTCTTAATATATATCTTATAGCTATTTAATATACTTTATATAATAGTAATTACTATATTCTATACTATCTTATAGCTAAAGGCGTATAATTAAAGCTTAGTAATATTAAAAACTATAATAGTAAGCTTTATATAAAAAGTAACTATCTTATAGTACTATTTAGTAAAAAGCTCTATACCTAAGTTATCTAAGATATCTATAATTTCTTACCTAGAAAATATAGAAGTAGAACTATAACCTACTAGTAAGTTAGCTAATAGTTCTACTAGTAGAGTATAATAGATATAATTATTTAGTTTACTAATAGTTATACTATATATTATAGATCTAAGACTAGTTATAACACTAAATATAGACTTCTTTACTTACTCTCTATTTCTAAGTAATACTAAGAGAATATCTCTATTAACTTTATTACTCTACTACTTCTATTTAGCTAGTATAGTTATATATATTAATATATTATAGTTATTATTAATTACTTCTCTAAAAAGAAAAAGTTTATTACTATAGAAAATATAAAGATACCTATAGTAGTAGAAAAGTTTCTTAAGTATATATAGTGTAAGAAAGAGTATCTATATAGTATTATTAGTAACTATAAATAATAATTTATATTCTACTTCTAGATATAACTATATAATTAGGTAGATATCTAGTCTAAGTTATTAACTTTATACTACTCTAAAATAGATAAATAGACTAAGAATACTAATATAGATCTAAAGTAATATCTTTAGTTATATATTAACTATCTATAAGATAATTAGATATACTTATTATACTTTATAAAGTTTAAAGCAAATTCTATAATTAGCTTAGTAACTAGAGTTTTACTATTCTAGACTACTAAGAGCTACTAGCTCTATTTAGAACTAGAGCCTATATATATTATAAATACACTACCTACTACTTTTACTTAATAATATAATACTAATACTTTTATATAATATATTAAAACTACTTATAAGTACTTTTATAATAAGATTATATAGATCTAAGAGAAGATATATAACTTTACTAATATTTATTACTATCTTATACTATAATTCTAAGTTAGTAACTAGGTTCTACTTAATATAAAATATATTAAAACTAAATATCTAGTTAAGTTTCTTAATTATAAAAATATAAAGCTATATTAGATTCTCTAAGTAATTAATAATATAGCTTATAAATTAGATCTTCTAGCTAGTCTAAAAGAGCTATTCTTTATCTTCTACTCTTAGCTACTATAACTATATAAGAATAATACGCTTTCTAGTTAACTATAGACTAGTAATATTACTCTCTCTAAAGTCTACCTTATTAATAGTAAAACTAAATACTCTATTACCTAAGTTCTAGATAGTTATATTAACTACTATTCTACTAACCTCTATATAGGCTATTATAGCTATCTATAGTATAAGATAGAATAAATTAGTAATAACTAATCTAATAACTAGTAGCTCTACTATAATCTAAAAGAAAGTAAAAAAGCTATCTAGAACTACTATAATTAGAATCTAGGTAAGCTAGAACTTTATAATATATTTTATACGTATAATAACTATAGAGAGCTTACTATTACTTTACTCTATCTAGAAAATACTATATACTTAAAAAAAACTAGCTAGTTATTTATAAAGTTATCTAACTATATTACTTTTAAAGCCTATTAGATAGACTATAATATATATCTCTACCTAACTTTAATCTTTCTAAGTAACTATAGCTATAAAGTAACTCTAAGTTACTTTACTTACTACTTTATATTTTTACCTAGAATAGAGTTCTCTATATAGGTACTCTAGCCTACTTACTATCTATACTTACTACTTTTATTTTTACTATTACTACTAGCTAAGAATCTTATAAATAATAGTATATAGCCTAGATTCTTTAAAAAAGGTATAGCTAGGCTATCTACTTTTAAGTTTACTTTTTAAATACTTAGTTAGAACTTTAAGTATTTTAGAAAGAGAATATATAATAGTTTAGATTCTTAGCTATATTAGCTATATTAGCTATATTAGCTATATTAGCTATATTAGTCTATATTAGGCTAATAATCTCTATAGTATATATTTACCTCTAATAGCTTTTTATAAGCTTCTTACTATAATTACTTTATTATTTCTATCTATTACTTATAAAACTCTTACACTTACTAGTAGTACTACTTACTAACTTATTAATAAGTAGTAGTATAATCTCTATAGCTCTCTAAGAGAAAGTTATAGATATTTTTAATAATATAAGTATAAAGCTTCTTACTAAAAAGTACTATAAAATAGTTATTTTTTATAAATAGTTTACTATTATTACTTACTTTAAGGTCTTCTAGTTCTAACCTTATACTTTTAATAATATAATAGTATAGAATATATTAGTTTTTATTAAGTAGAGCCTTTTAGATAGTAGTAAGATAGATATTATTTAAGTAGAGTAGATTAATAAAGTCTTATATAAAAGTATTATTTACGTTTAGAATATTATTATATAGATTAAGTTTATTATATAAAGATAGTTACGTAAAGCTAACTATTCTAGTCTAAAGTAATAAAGCTTTTTTATTAACTTCTTAAGCTAGAGTTAGTAAGAATAGTAAGTTATAGTTAATATTTATAAAGTAAAGCTATATAAGACGTATAGCTTTATAGCTACTACTATTCTACTAGTACTTTTTTAATAAAGTTTAATACTAATATTAGACTTAATTATTAGAAATATATTCTAAAAAATTACTAGTATATTAGATAAAGCTATTAGGTTTAGTGCTTTATTTTCTAGATTAGTACTTAATCTTAAAGTTAAACTCTTCTAAAAATTCTATTTATTAGACTTACTATTAGTTAAGATATCTCTTAGATCTAAAGTACTTTAGTTCTTTATAATTTATAAGAACTTTAACTAAGTTTAATACTTTAGCTAGTTTAGAGTACTACTTCTTAAAGGCTTAGATAATAGTAAGAAGTTTTTTATTATAAATTTTATAGTTATACTCTATAAGTATTATTTTCTTAAAGAGATATACTACTAAGTATATACTATTATTACTCTAAATCTAAGATAGCACTATAGCGTAAATATAATTAGATATATCTATCTTTAGAATACTCTTAAGATTAGAGTTAAAGTAAGTAAAAACTATATTACTATAAAAGGCTATCTTTAAAGCTTTAAAAGCTTACTTAGCCTTAAGTATTATTTAGAATAGCTTAGAGTTACTATAAGTAAAGTATATAAGTAGTTTTACTATATCTAAGAATCTATATATAAAGTAGTAGTAGAAGTTTATAAACTTTAGAAAAGCTTAGATATTTTTTAGAGTTTATAGTAAGAGCTAGTTCTATATAGCGCTAACTTTATTAGAATTTATTTTAATACTATTAGTAGTAATAATAAAGTCTAGAAACTTAACTTCTTAGGTTATAAATTCTAATTTTAGAATATTTATAAGTAGCTTAGTGTTAGATAACTTTATAACTATCTAGAGAAGATAATTCTTATAGTCTTTAAGTATTTTACTAAATATAATAATATTATTAAAGTAAGCTATATAGAACTTATCTAAGTATTTATAAAGAATATTATTAATATATACTTAGAATATTTCTAAGCTATTATATATTCTAAATAGTATAATAGTATACTAGTAGAGACTATATAGCGTAATAAAGATAAAGAGATATTTATACTTTTCTTTAATATAGATTTTATTAAAAGTAGTAATAATATTAACTTTAGAAAAGTACTTTACTTTTAAAAGCTTAGTAAGTATATTTTAAATAAGTAGAGATTTATTTCTATTCTTAATAGTATAAATATTTAGCTCTTAATAGTTAATATATATATAAATACTACTACTAGACTTCTATATAATAAAACGTAGTATAGTCTAGTTAGATATACTTTATTTAATATATTTCTTTTAGAGTATATTATCTAGATAGAGCTTTACTACTTAAGCTTTATTATATAATAAAGGCTAGAGCTACTAAGAGAAAGACTTTAGAGATCTACTAGTGTTAGAGTCTAACTAGATCTTAATATAATAGTCTAGCTTATCTTATTCTAGTAGAAGCTTATTAGCTTCTTTTAGGTTAAAGCTAAGATATAATAGATAGAGTACTTATAGTAGCTTTACTAGAATCTTTTTTTTACTTATAAATAGTTATTCTATTTAGTTTCTAAACTTCTTAAAGTTCTTAGATAATATCTTAGTACTAGCTATATATAAGGTATTATAGAACGCACCTCTAGATACTTCTTAAAAGCATAGTACGTAATTATACTAGTATAGATTAAGATAAGCTCTTAAAAGCTTTACTACTTAAAAGAGCTTTCTAAGTAAGCTTATAATATAATAATTTATCTTCTATTTATTTCTATACTTCTAGACGTAAT